>NW_028237965.1:0-38261 GCF_034619465.1 Leptosomus discolor | reverse complement strand
TCTTTCCCCCCCGATTTCCCCCCCATTTGCCCCCCAACACCCCCAGTCCCCCCCCTGGCCCCCCCCACCCACCCACGGCCTCCACGGCCACGTCGAAGGGGACGTCGGGGGTCGCCACCCCCCGGGCGGGGGCTCCCTGCAGCGTCACCAGCTTCACGCTCCCTGGGGGGGGGGACGGACGGACGGACAGACGGACAGACAGATGGGTCAGAGCCCCCCCGGGACCCCCGGATGGACGGACGGACGCGGGGGGGGGGGGGATGGTAGGTGGGGGGGACACACGGACACAGGGCTGGATGGACAAACAGACGGATGGCTGGAGGGACAGGTGGGTGGACGGACAGACAGAAGGACGGACAGACGGACGGATGGATGGATGGACAGACGGACAGACACGAGGGGATGGCAGGTGGGGGGACGGGCGGGCGGACAGAGGGACACGGGGCTGGACAGACGGACAGGTGGGTGGGTGGGTGAACGGACGACGGACGGACGGACGGACGGATGGATGGACAGACAGACAGATGGACAGACGGACGGACGGACTCACGGTCCAGCAGGACCAGGACGGTCTCGCTGTCCAGCTGCGTCACCTGCACGGGGCCGGGGCCGGAGGGCTCTGGGGGCGGGGGGGGGGGGAGCAGTGAGAGACCCCCCCAAATCCCTCCTGGGGGGCATACGGGACCCCCACCCCCCCCAGGGACCCCCCGGCTGGCGCAGGAGCCCCCAGCTCCCGTCTAGGTCCCCTCAAATGGGGAGGGGAGGGCCCCCTCCCCCCCCAAACCCCCTGGGACCCCCCTCCCACTAGGAGCCCCAAATCCTCCAGGGACCCCCAAATCCCTCTGGAATCCCCAAATGTCCCAAGACCCCAAAAGCCCCAACTCCCCAGGGGTCCCCCAAACTAAGCACAGGGACCCCAAACCTCCTTGGGACACCCAAATCCCTCTGGGACCCCCAGATGAAGCACCAGGAGCCCTAAATACCCCCCGAATCCCTCTGAGACCCCCCACCCCCAGAACCCCCAGATGGAGCAACAGGACCCCCAAATCCCCCAGGACCCCCAAATCCCCCAGGACCCCAACTGCCCCAGGACCCCCAACTGCCCAGGGACCCCCAACTCCCCCAGGACCTGCAGATGGAGCACCAGGACCCCCAGCTTCCCCAGGACCCCCAGCTCCCCCAGGACCCCCAAATCTCCCAGGAGCCCCAACTGCCCCAGGACCCCCAACTGCCCAGGGACCCCCAACTCCCCCAGGACCTGCAGATGGAGCACCAGGACCCCCAGCTCCTCCAGGACCCCCAAATCTCCCAGGACCCCCAGCTCCCCCAGGACCCCCAGCTCCCCCAGGACCCCCAAATCTCCCAGGAGCCCCAGCTCCCCCAGGACCCCCAGCTCCCCCAGGACCCCCAAGTCTCCCAGGACCCCCAGCTCCCCCAGGCTGCCCAGCCAAAGCAGAGCAGCCCCAGCAGCCCAGGTGCTCCCCCGAGCCCCCCGGGACCCCCCACCCCGCTCACCGGCGTCGGCGTGGGCGAACCAGGAGGTGAGGGAGTTGAGGTTGATGGTGTGGAAGAGGACGGGGCGGGCGGGCGAGGGTCCCGCGCTGACCCCGATGCAGACGCTGGGGAGCTCCTCCCCGGGGGTCACCAGCAGCTCGAACACCCGCAGCGGCGACGGCAGCGGGAAGTCAAAGTGCTGCGTGGGGACACGGGGACGTGGGGACACCGGGATGTGGGGACACGGGGACGTGGGGACACGGGGAACCACCACGGGGACACGGGGAACGTTGGAGATCCACCACGGGGACATGGGGACCCGACATGGGGACATGGGGAACCACTACAGGGACATGGAGAACCACCACGGGGACACGGGGAGCATTGGGGACCCACCACGAGGACATGGGGACCCACCATGGGGACATGGAGAACCACCCCGGGGACATGGGGACACAGGGAACCACCACAGGGACATGGAGAACCACTACGGGGACATGGGGAGCATTGGGGACCCACCACGGGGACATGGGGACCCCACCAAGTGGACATGGGGATGTGGGGACACAGGGAACCACCCTGGGGACACAGGGACATGGGGAATCACCACGGGGACATGGGAAACATTGGGGACCCACCACGGAGACATGGGGAACCATCATGGGGATGTGGGGACATGGGGAACCACCACGGGGACACGGGGAACATTGGGGACCCACCACAGGGACGCAGGGAACAACCACAGAGACGTGGGGACACATGGAACCACCATGGGGACACGGGGACATGGGGACATGGGGACGTGGGGACACGAGGAACCACCACGGGGACAAGGGAAACGTTGGGGACCCACCACAGGGACACGGGGAACAACCACAGAGACGTGGGGACACGTGGAACCACCATGGGGACACGGGGACATGGGGAACCACCACGGGGACACAGGGAACATTGGGGACCCACTATGGGGACATGGGGACCCACCATGTGGACATGGGGATGTGGGGACACAGGGAACCACCCTGGGGACATGGAGAACCACCCTGGGGACACGGGGACGTGGGGAACCACCCTGGGGATGTGGGGACACGAGGAACCACCACGGGGACATGGGGACCATTGGGGACCCACCACGGGGACGTGGGGACCCACCACGGGGGCACGGGGACCCACCCTGGGGACGTGGGGATCTGGGACTGGGGGACATGGGGAGCCACCACGTGGACATGGGGACCCACCACAGGGACCCACCATGGGGCCACGGGGCCGTGGAGAACCACGATGGGGACATGTGGACGTGGGGACGTGGGGACAGAGGACCCCAGGGCCAGTGGGGCTGGTACCACTGCAGCAGCACCACGGCGGCGTCCAGCGCCCCGCACAGGTAGTGACACCCCGTCTGCCCGTTCCTGGCTGGGGACACCGGGGGGACCCCGTCAGACCCCCCCCCGAGCCCCCCCCCGAGCCGCGTGTGCCCCCCCCCCGGCCCCCCACGCACCCACGCAGCAGGTCCGGCAGCCCTTGGTGTCGGGGATCTTGGTGGAGGTGACGTTCTTCCTGGGGGGGGCGGGGGGACAAGGTGGGGTCCCCTGGGGTGCGGCTGGACCCCGGGGGGTGTCCCCCCACCCCCCACCCTGTCCCCTCGCGTGTCCCCCAGGCTCAGGACAGAGCTGGGGGGTCCCGAGGTCTGGGGGGGGGGGGGGGGCGGAATCAGTGTACCCCGTACCTGGGCAGGAGGATTGGGGGGGTCTGGGGAGTCTGGGGTCTGGGGGGTCTGGGGGGTCTGGGGGGTCTGGGGGGTCAGGGGTCTGGGGGGTCTGGGGGGTCTGGGGGGTCTGGGGTCCCCCGTACCTGGCAGCAGAACTGGGGAGGTCTGGGGGGTCTGAGGTCTGGGGAGTCTGGGGTCCCCCATACCTGGGCAGCAGGAGTGGGAGGGGGTCTGGGGTCCCCCATACCTGGGCAGCAGGATTGGGGGAGTCTGGGGGGTCTGGGGTCCCCCGTACCTGGGCAGCAGGATGGGGGGGGGTCTGGGGAGTCTGGGGTCCCCCATACCTGGGCAGCAGGATGGGGGGGGGGGGTCTGGGGTCCCCCGTACCTGGGCAGCAGGATGGGGGGGGGGTCTGGGGAGTCTGGGGTCCCCCATACCTGGGCAGCAGGATGGGGGGGGGGGGTCTGGGGTCCCCCGTACCTGGGCAGCAGGGACTGGGGGGGTCTGGGAGAGTCTGGGGTCCCCCGTACCTGGGCAGCAAGAGTGTGGGGGGTCTGGGGGTCTGGGGGGTCTGGGGTCCCTCATACCTGGGCAGCAGGACTGGGGGGGTCTGGGGAGTCTGGGGTCCCCCATACCTGGGCAGCAAGAGGTGGGGGGGGGGTCTGGGGGGTCTGGGGTCCCCCATACCTGGGCAGCAGGATTGGGGGGGGGGTCTGGGGTCCCCTGTACCTGGGCAGCAGGATGGGGGGGGGGGTCTGGGGTCCCCCGTACCTGGGCAGCAGGACTGGGGGGGTCTGGGGAGTCTGGGGTCCCCCATACCTGGGCAGGAGGCGGTGGGGGGAGATGTGGACCCCCGGGCGCTGCTCCCTCTTGCTCTGCTCGTAGAGCCCCAGCAGGTTGTGGGAGTAGAGCTGGGGGGTCTTCCCTGGGGGGTGGGGGGGGCACATGGTGACACGGGGGGAGTCAGCGAGGGCTCCGGGGGGTCCCCCAGCCCCCCCCCCAAATCCCCCCACTCACCCGACACCGACATGAGGACGTTGCCGAAGCAGTAGAGCCAGGAGGTGCGGCTGTGGTAGAGCTGGGGGGGGGGTCAGGGGTCCGGGACCCCCAGGTCCCCCGCTCAGGACCCCCAAATCCCTCCCCAAGACCCTCAGACATCCCTCCAGGACACAACCCCCCCCCCCTCAGGACCACCCAGACCCCCTCCAGGAACCCCCAGGGCCCCCCAGGACTCCCCAGATACCCTCCAGGGCCCCCCGGGAAGCCCCCAGGACCCCCCAGCGCCCCCCCCCCCCCCCCAGGACCCCCTAGATAACTCCAGGCCCCACTGAGTGCCCCAGGACCCCCCCTCGGGCCCCCCCCAGACCCCCCCGGGCCCCCCCAGGACCCCCAGCCCCACCAGCTCCAGCGTGGCCTCGGGCTCGCTCTGGTTCAGGGTGAGAGATCCCCTCCTCCGCGCCCAGGATGAGGTGGGGGTCTTTTGGGGGGGGGGACACGACACACATGGGGGGCACGTGTGTGTGTGTCCCACCCTGTCCTCCCCCCACCCCAATGTGCCCCCAAGTCCCCCGAGGCACCGCAGTGTCCCCAGAGCCCCCCCAATGTCCCCAGTGCCCCCCCAGTGTCCCCAGAGCCCCCCAATGTCCCCACTGCCCCCCAACGTCCCCAATTCCCTCACCCACTGTCCCCAGAGCCCCCCAGTGTCCCAGTGCCCCCCCAACGTCCCCAGTTCCCCCACTCAGTGTCCCCAGTGCCCCCCAATGTCCCCAGTGCCCCCCTCATGTCCCCAGAGCCCCCCCCAGTGTCCCCAGTGCCCCCCAGTGTCCCCCAACGTCCCCAATTCCCCCACCCACTGTCCCCAGTGCCCCCCAGTGTCCCAGTGCCCCCCCCAACGTCCCCAGTTCCCCCACTCAGTGTCCCCAGTGCCCCCCCAACGTCCCAGTGCCCCCCCAGTGTCCCAGTGCCCCCCCAACATCCACAGTTCCCCCGCCCAGTGTCCCCAGTGCCCCCCAATGTCCCCAGTGCCCCCCCGATGTCCCCAGAGCCCCCCCCCCCCAGTGTCCCCAGTGCCCTCTAGTGTCTTTAACGGACCCCCCCGCTGTCCCCGTGCCCCCCCCCCCCCCGTCCCCCAGCGCCCCTCCATGTCCCTGACGCCCCCCCCGCGATGTCCCCCCAGTGCCCCCCCAAGCCCCCCCAAGCCCACCTTGGGTGCCGGGGGGGGTCCAGGTGGTGGTGGCCGTCACCCGCAGGGGGACACCCCTCGAACACCTTCCGGAAGAGGGACCCCTCCTGGGGGGGGGGGGGGCGGGGGGGGTGAGGGGGGGGCAGAGATTGGGGTACACCCCCCCACCACCCCAACACTCACGTGTGGCCTCGGGGCGGCCCCCCCGTTGTCCGCAGGGACCTGGGGGGGGGACACACACACAGAGGGGTCACGGGGGGGTCGGGGGGCAGCGGGGTGACAAGGGGGGGGGGACACATGGGGCGATGGGGGGGGGGGGGACTCACCGCTCTCCTGATCTTCTCCGTCTTGGGGGGCAGCAGGGGGGGGTGGTCCTCGCTGCAGGGGCCCCGACCAGAGCGTGGGGGTCTGGGGGGGGGGGGGGGGGGGGGGGGGGGGGCACAGGGGCGTCGGGGGGGGGGGGGCACAGGATGTCCCCAGTGTCCCCTCTGTGCTCCTCCGTGTCCGCCCCCACCACCCCGGGACCCCCAGATCCCCCTCAGCCTGCACCCCCCCACCTCCCCCTTATTGCCCCCCCCCGGGACCCCCAGACACTCCCCCCCAGCCTGCGCCCCCCCCCCCCCGGGACCCCCAGACCCCTCCCCTTTCCCCTCCACGTCCCCCTTCTGTCCCCACGTCCCCCCCCCCTCGGGACCCCCAGATCTCCCCAGCCCGCACCCCCCACCTCCCCCTTATTGCCCCCCCCCCGGGACCCCCAGACCCCTCCCCTTTCCCCCCCACGTCCTCCCTCTGTCCCCCACGTGTCCCCCCCGGGGACCCCCAGCCCCCCCCCAGCCCCCCCCGCCCTACCCGAGCTGGCGGCCAGGGGCGCCCCCCGGGCGGGGGGCGGGGGTCCGAGCCCCCCCGCGGGGCCGCTGGCGCAGCGCACCAGGAGCGGGGGGGGCGGCTGCTGCAGGAGGGACCCCCGGGGCCGGGGGCGGGGGTCGTCGGGGGGGGCCTCGGCCGAGCCCGTCCGGAACTTGGGCTGGGGGGGGGGACACGGGGGAGGGAACACGGTGGGTCAGGTAGGGGGGGGACAAGGAGGGGGGGTTCTGCGAGGTGGGGGGGGGGTGTCCTCCCCAGTACCGTGCAGTGGGGACTGGGTCCCCCCCGCCTCCCAGTTTGGACTGGGAGACCCCCTCCCCAGTTTGGGACTAGTTCCCCAGTTTGGGACTGGGAGACCCCCTCCCCAGTTTAGGATTAGTTCCCCAGTTTGGGACTGCTGTGTCCCCCCCAGTTTGGGACTGGGAGACCCTCCCCAGCTTGGGACCGGTTCCCCAGTTTGGGGACCAGTGTGTCCCTCCCAGTTTGGGACTCGTTCCCCAGTTTGGGACTGGTTCCCCAGTTTAGGGACCGGGGTTCATGTCGTGTCCCTCCCAGTTTGGGACTGGTGTCGTCCCCAGTGTGGGACTGGTTCCCCAGTTTGGGACTGGTGTGTCTCCCCCCCCCCCCCAGTTTGGGACCGGTGGCCCCAGTTGGGACTGGAAGCCCCCCCCCACCCCGAGGGGTCCCCCCGTGTTTGGGGGGGGGTGGTGCTCACCTTGGGGGGCAGCGGGGGGGGCACGTCGCCGGGCAGCGTGGCGCTGGGGACAGAGCGCAGCGTCGGGGGGGGGGGACATGACACGGGGGGGGGGGGTCCCCAGTTTGGGGGGGTTCCCCAGTTTGGAGGGGGGGGGTCGGGGCTGGGGACTCGGGACGGTACCTGTCGGGGGTCCTCGTGGCTGGGTCTGGGGGGGGGGGGGGGGGGGGAGAGGAGGCAGTGAGGAGGGGGGGGGGGATTGGGGGGACCCCCACCCTGCTGGGAGGGGACAGGATGGGGGTGCAGGGGGGGGGGGCAGAGTGACGTCACCCACATGTCAACGTCGTCGTAGTCGTCATCGTCATCGGACGTGTCGTCCCTGCAGCAGCCGGGGGTGAGGCCGTGGCCCCCCCGGACTTTGGGTGTCCCCCCTCTCCTCCCCCCCCCATGTCCCCCCCATATCCCCCCAATGTCCCCATGTCCCCCCCAGTCACCGTGTGTGTCCCTCTCCCGGTACCTCTGTCCCCCCCCCCCATGTCCCCCCATTCCTCCATGTCCCCCCCCATGTCCCTGTGTTCCCCCCCCCATCCGCATGTCCCCCCAATGTCCCCCCCAGTCGCTGTGTCCTCCCCCCGGTATCACCTGTCCCCCCCATGTCCCCCCCCATCTCCCCGTGTCCCCCCCCCAGCCGCCGTGTCCCCCCTCCCCAGTCCCCATGTCCCCCCCCAGGCCCCATGTCCCCCCCTCCGGTACCTATGTGCCCTCCATGTCCCCCCCATATCCCCCCTATGTCTCCCCCCCATCCCCGTGTCCCCCCCCCTCACCGAGCGCTGCTCACGGACCCCCCCCCCCCTCCTGCCGGGCTTTGCCGAGGGCACCTGGGGGAGAGGGTCGGGGGGGGGGGGGCTGCAAACAGGGACCCCCCCGCAGGAGGACCGAGACCCCCCCAAAACCCCTTGGTTCCCCCCAGGGGATCTCCACATCCCCCCATTGCCCCCCAGCTTCCCCAGGGGCCCCCCCAGGTGTTACCCCCCCACCCCCAGGGACCCCCAACCCCTCCAGCCCCCCCAGGACCCCCAGGAGCCCCAGGGACCCCCAACACTTCCAGCCCCCCCCCCCCCCCCCCCCAGTGCTCCCTAGGGACCCCAACCCTTCCAGTTCCCCCCCCCCCCGGACCTCCGGGACCCCCAGCGTCCCCCAACCCCTCCATCCCCCCCCCCCGGACCCCTAGTGCTCCCTAGGGACCCCCAACCCCTCCAGCCCCCCCCCCCCCCTCAGGACCCCCAGGGACCCCCAACCCCTCCAGCCCCCCCACCCCAAGCCCCCCAACATGGGGGGGGGTCCCACGTACCGGGTGCGCTGGGGGGTCCCCCTCCTTCTGCCAGCAGGGGGCCCCCACCGAGGGGGTGCACTGCGGGGACAGGGGCGTCACGGGGGGGCACGGGGGGACACGGGGACACGAGGGGGGGACACGGGGGGGACACACGCGACACTCACGGTAGGGGCCGGGGTCGCAGCGGCCGGCGGGGGGGGGGGCGGTGGGTGGAGTGGATCCGGCGGGGCACGGGGGGGGGCGGCTGCGGGACCGGGGGTGACGGGGGCCCCCCAGTGCCCCCCAGTGCCCCCCAGTGCCTCCCAGTGCCCCCCAATATCCCCTGCATCCCTCACTCCAGTGACCCCAGTGCCACCAGTACCACCCCTCGTCCGTCCCTCAGTCCCATATCCCAGTCCCCGCCCCATCTGCCCCCTCCCAGTGCCCCCCAGTGCCTCCCAGTCCCATGCCCCAGTCCCTCCCCAAGGCTCCCAGTCCTTCTGCCCCCCTCCCAGTGCCCCAAATGTCCCCTGCAGCCCTCACTCCAGCGCCCCCAGTGCCACCCCAGTCCCTCCCCAGTGCTCCCCAGTGCCCCCCAGCGCCCCCAATATCCCCTGCATCCCTCACTCCAGGGCCCTCCGTCCCTCTCCAGCAGTCCCAGTCTTTCTACCCTCCTCCCAGTGCCCCCCAGTGCCCCCCAGTGCCTCCCAGTCCCTCCCCAGTGCTCCCAGTCCTTCTGCCCCCTTCCCAGGGCCCCCAATATCCCCTGCAGCCCTCACTCCAGCGCCCCCAGTCCCTCCCCAGCAGTCCAAATCCTTCTAACCCCCCCCCTCCCAGTGCCCCCCCAGTGCTCCCAGTCCCACCTCCGGGTCCTCCTCCTCGGGGTCGCAGCCCCCCAGGAGCCGCTCGGGGTCCCGGAGCTTTTCCAGCAGCTCCAGGGTGAGGGTCCGGCTCAGCCCCGGTTGGGCCACGAACTGGTGCTGGGCGGGGGGGGGGGGAAACAGGGAGAGGGACGAGATTTGGGGGGGACACACATGACACATGGCACAGGGGGGTCTCGGGGACCCCCCCCCAGCCTGGTTTTGGGGTGCGGGGGGGGGGGGCTCACGCTGAGCATCTTGGCGGCGCTGGGCCGTTTCTTGGGGTTCTTGGTGAGCGTCACCTTGACGAAGTTGTGGAATTGGGGGACCTGGGGGGGGGGGGACACACGCACACACACCCCCTGAGGGCGGAGGGTCCCCCCTGGTGTTGTGCCCCCCCCCCCCCCCCGCAGCCCCCTCCCCAACTCACCACTTGCCCTTGTCCTTCAGCTTGGGGGGCTGGTACCCGCTCTTGGACATCAGGAACAGCACCCTGGGGTGGGCGGGGGGGGGATGAGAGCCCCTCCTCCCCCACCCATGGGTTGCTGGGGGTGCTGGGGGGGGGGGGGTGGTGTCTCTCACCGCAGGGGGTGCACGTCGAACATGGGGGGCTGCAGCTCGGCCAGCTCGACGGCGGTGATGCCCACCGACCAGACGTCGCAGAGCTCGTTGTACCCCCCCTTCAGCTCCACCGCCGCCACCTCGGGGGGCCATCCTTTGGGGGGCGGGGGGGGGGGAAGAGATCCGTGGGGATCCCCCCCCCCACCACAGACCCCCCCTCGGCCCCCCCGGCCCCCCCCCCTCACCAGTACGGGGTGCCGATGAAGGACATGCGGCGGGCGAAGGTGGCGCTGATCTGGGCTGCGATCCCGAAATCGGCTGGGGGGGGGGGGGAGGGAGGGTTGGGGGGGTCCCACAGACCCCCCCCCCCGGGACCTAGAACACCCCCCCCAGGATGATCCCCCCTCATCCCATCCATCCTGGCCCCCCTTTTAGCCCCCAGTTCCCTAGTGCCTCCCCCAAGCCCCTATAGCCCCCCCAGCCCCCCAATTCCCCCCAGCCCCCCCATTGCTCGCGGCCCCTCCAGCCCCCTCATTCCCTGTTCGCCTCCCCCAGACCCCATAGCCCCCCCCCAATTCCCCACCGCCCCCCTTGCCCCCCAGCCCCCTGTAGCCCCCCAATTCCCATTGCTCTCCCAGTCCCCCCACTGCCCCCCATTCCCCAGAGCCCCCTAGTTCCCCACTTCCTCCATTGCCCCCACAGATCCCAATTCCCCCTTGTCCCCCATGGCCCCCCATTGCCCCCATAGCCCCCCCAATTGCCCATAGCCCCCCATTGCCCCCCATAGCCCCCATTGCCCCCCATTCCCCATAGACCCCAATTCCCCCACGGCCCCCCTTGCCCCTCAGCCCCCTGTAGCCCCCCAATTCCCCATTGCTCTCCCAGTCCCCCCACTGCCCCCCATTCCCCATAGCCCCCCAATTCCCCAGTTCCCCCATTCCCCCATAGCCCCCCCTTGCCCCCCATAGCCCCCAATTCCCCACGGCCGCCCTAGCCCCCCAATTCCTCACTGCCCCCCACTGCCCTCCTTCCCCATAGCCCCCCCTTGCCCCCCATAGCCCCCCCCAGCCCCCCAATTCCCCCCCCGCCCCCCCAGCACTCACCCAACTTCACCTCCCCGCTGTCGTTGATGAGGATATTGGCTCCCTGCAGCGATGGGAGGGGGTCAGCGGGGACCCCCCCAGGCCCCCCCCAACCTGTGACACCCCCTCCAACGTTTGACACCCCCCCCAACGTGTGGCACCCCCCCTTGTGTGTCCCCCCCCTTACCTTGATGTCCCTGTGGATCTTGCCCTGGGGAGTGCAGGTAGGAGACCCCCTGCGAGGATGAGGATGGGGGTCAGCCCTGGGGGTGAGGGGGGGGTCCCCAGACCCCGGGGGGGGGGTGTCCTTGGGTGGGGGGGGGGGTCCCCAGGGGGGGGCACTCACCTCCAGGGTCTCCCTGCAGATGTAAGCGATCTGCGGCTCCGAGAGGGGTCCTGTCACTGCGCGGGGGGGAACCCCCAAAATTTGGGGTCTCAACTGGCTGCTTGGGGGGGAGGGGGCCCGGGCTCGTGCCCGCCCACCCCACCCCTCCCTCGTGCCTCAGTTTCCCCCTCCCGTACCGTGGTAGATGTCCTGCAGGACCCCCCCCCGCAGAGCTCCATGCAGATCCACAGCTTGTTGCACCTGCGCGGGGGGGGCGCGGGGGGGAAGGGGTTAACGGGGGTGCTTGGGGGGGGGGGTACCGGGGTGGGGGGGGAGTTGGGAGGCATCAGGGGTACAGGGGAGGTTGGGGCAGGGGGGCGTTTGGGGGGGAATTTTAGGGATTTGGGGGGGTTGAGGGGATTTGGGGGGGTTTGGGGGGGATTTGGGTGGTTTTGGGGGGATTTGGGGGGCTGGGGGTGTTCTGAGGGGTCTGGGAGGGTTTGGGGGACCCTCACCAGCTGTAGCTGCCGAAGTAGGCGATGATGTTGGGGTGCTGGCAGGAGCGGACCATCAGGATCTCCTGCTGCAGCGTGGCACGGTCGTCGTCTGGGGAGGGGGACGCAGGCTCGCGGGGGGGCCGGGGGTGGCACCCGGGGGTCCCAGGGGGGTCCCAGGGGTGGTTTATGGGGTCCCAAGGGGTATTGGGGGGTCCGGGGGGGGTCCCAAGCATCCCAGAGGGTCCCAGAGCATCCCAGGGAGTGCCAAGGGATATTGGGGGGGTGTCTCAGGGGGGTCTCAAGGGGTACTGGGGGGTCCCAGGGGTGGCTTTGGGGGTCCCAAGGAGTATTGGGGGATTCTGGGGGGGTCCCAGGGCATCCCAGAGGGTCCCAGAGCACCCCAGGGAGTCCCAAGGGGTATTGGGGAGGGGTCTTCGGGCATCCCAGGGGGTCCCAAGGGGTATTCGAGGGTTCCCGAGGGGTCCCAGTGGCTCCTGGGGGGCTTTGGGGGGTGTCAAGGGGTCCCAGGGGGGCATTGGGGTGTCATAGGTGCTCCCAGGGGCTCGTGGGGGGGGGTCCCGGGGGATATCTGGGGTATTGGGGGGGTATTAAGGGCCCCCAGGGGGGTTGGGGGGTCCCAAGGGGTATTTGGGGATCTCGAGGGGTCTCGGGGTCCCCCCGACACGTGGGGGGGGGCCCTCACCTGCCTCCATCTTGACGACCTTGATGGCGGCCAACTCGCCGGTGGCCTTGCTGCGGGCCTGGGGGGGGGACACGGGGCCTCAGGGCCTCCCGGTACCCCCCCAGTGCCTCCCAGTGCCTCCCAGTACCCCCCAGTGCGGATGTGCCCAGGCCCCACGTGGCAGGCGGCGAGGCCGTGTGGCGGGGGGGTGGTCCCCAGCAGGAAGGAACCGGGGTGGGGAACTGGGGGTACTGGTGGGGGGGGACTGGGAGCATTGCGAGGGGGGACTGGGAGCACTGAGGGAGGGCCTGGGAGCACTCGGGAGGGGAACTGGGAGCACTGGGGGGGGTGCTGGGAGCACTGCAGGGGGTCTGGGAGCACTGCAGGGGGGTCTGGAGCACTGGGAGGGTACTGAGAGTACTGGAGGGGTTCTGGGAGCACTGGGGGTGGGAACTGGGAGCACTGGGAGGCACTGGGGGAGCAAGGGTGTCCCTTTGTGGGTCAGGGGGGGGCAAACTCTCCCCAACCCGCACCCCGAGGACCCCACTGGTCGTACCCCAGGGCAGGTTTGGGGGGGGGTAGGGGAGTCACAGGGGTCACAGGGGTCACCCACCCCCCCACACCTCCCCCCCAGACCCATTTTTGGGGGGAAGGGGGGTGTGTGTGCCCCCCCCCCCGCGTCACCTTATAGACCTCCCCGTAGGTGCCGCCGCCCAAGCGCTGCAGGACCTCGAAATCCTCGCGGGGGTCGCGGGCGGAGATGTGGAGGTGCCGGGGGTCCATGGCGGCCCCCGCCCCCCCCCGCACCCCTCACCCCTCCCCCCCCCCGCACCCCGCACCCCGCCACCGCCCGCCCCCCCACAAGGCACCGCGGCGGAAGGGGAAACTGAGGCACGGCCCACAGGGGAGACCCAGGCATCCGGGCGCTGCCCCGCCCCGGTGGCGGGGGCACCGGGTGGGGGTGGCCCCAGTTTGGGCCCAGTTCGGCCCCAGTATGACCCCCAGTGTGCCCCCAGGGTGGATGCCGGTATTCCCCAGGGAGGCCCGGTTTGGCCTCGGTGGGGCCCATCTGCCTCCCCGCTGTGCCCCCCCCCCCCCCTCCAGTCTGACCCCAGTGTGACTCCCCCCACCCCCCAGTATGGCCCAGTCCGTCCCAGTGCGACTCCACCCTCCACCCCCAGTAGGGCTCAGTGCATCCCAGTGAGAGCCCTACTCCCAGTTTGGCCCAGTCCTACCCAGTGTGACACAACCCCCCCGCACTGATCCCCCCAGTGTGGGTGCAGCTTAGCCCCAGTTTGGCCCAGTCCGTCCCAGTGTGACCAACCCCCCTCCACCCCCCATATGGCCAAGTCCATCCCAGCGTGAACCCCCCAGTCTGGCCCAGTCTCACTCCGTATGACACACCCCCCCCCCTCCCCGCACTGATCCCCCCAGTGTGGGGGCAGTTTGGCCCCAGTTTGGCCCAGTTCGGCCAGTCAGACCAGGCCGAGCCCCCACGCTTGTAGCGGGAAGGAGCGCTGTGGGCGTGGCCGAGCTGTGTGGGCGTGGCCGAGCTGTGTGGGCGTGGTCGAGCTGTGTGGGCGTGGCCGAGCGCTGTGGGCGTGGCCGAGCGCTGTGGGGCGTGACTCGGCTCTGTGGGCGGGGCCAGGGGGTATAACCCGACACCGCCTCACCCCGCTCTCGGCTCCTCTTTCTGCGCCTGCGCGCCGCTCTTTCACCACCCACACCCCCCCCCCCTCCCGCTTTGAGTCGAGTCCTCCACATTCCCGTCATGCCCGGCGAGCGCCAACGCCGGAAGCGGAAGTTACCCCGTCCGCCGGAGCCCGGTGCCTCCCTTCCACTTCCGGCGGCCCCTCGAGTCATGGCGCTGTTCGAGCAGATGCGGGCTAACGTGGGCAAGCTGCTGCGGGGCATCGACCGGTACCGCGGCGGGGGGAGCTCCGGGGCCGGGGGGAGCTCCGGAGCCCGGGGGCGAGTGGGGGGCGGGGCGGCGCGGCGCTGCGTGGGCCTGTAATGGCGGCGGGGGTGATGGGGGCCCCGGGGTGAGGGTTTTGGGGGCGTCTGGGCTCGCTCCCGGGTAACGGGGGTTCCCGGTGGGGTGCGGCCGCCCCGTCGGGGGTGATGGGGGGCGCCGGGGTGGGGGTGTCGGGGCTCGCTCCCGGGTAACGGGGGTTCCCGGTGGGGTGCGGCCGCCCCGTCGGGGGTGATGGGGGGCGCCGGGGTGGGGGTGTCGGGGCTCGCTCCCGGGTAACGGGGGGTCCCGGTGGGGTGCGGTCTTCCCGTCGGGGGTGATGGGGGGGTGCCGTGGGACCCCGGGGTGGGGGATTTGGGGGCGTCGGGGCTCGCTCCCGGGTAACGGGGGGTCCCGGTGGGGTGCGGCCGCCCCGTCGGGGGTGATGGGGGGCGCCGGGATGGGGGTGTCGGGGCTCGCTCCCGGGTAACGGGGGTTCCCGGTGGGGTGCGGTCTTCCCGTCGGGGGTGATGGGGGGGTGCCGTGGGACCCCGGGGTGGGGGATTTGGGGGCGTCGGGGCTCGCTCCCGGGTAACGGGGGTTCCCGGTGGGGTGCGGTCTTCCCGTCGGGGGTGATGGGGGGTACCGTGGGACCCCGGGGTGGGGGATTTGGGGGCGTCGGGGCTCGCTCCCGGGTAACGGGGGGTCCGGTGGGGTGCGGCCGCCCCGTCGGGGGTGATGGGGGGCGCCGGGGTGGGGGTGTCGGGGGTGTCGGGGCTCGCTCCCGGGTAACGGGGGTTCCCGGTGGGGTGCGGTCTCCCCCCCCCGTTCGGGGGTGATGAGGGGCGCCGTGGGACCCCGGGGTGGGGGATTTGGGGGCGTCGGGGCTCGCTCCCGGGTAACGGGGGTTGCCGGTGGGGTGCTGCCCGCCCCCCCTCGGTCCCCACAGGTACAACCCCGAGAACCTGGCGACGCTGGAGCGGTACGTGGAGACGCAGGCCAAGGAGAACGCCTACGACCTGGAGGCCAACCTGGCCGTGCTGAAGCTGTGAGCGGGGCCGGGGAAGGGGGCGAGCAGGGGGGTGGGGAGGGGGCCAGGCCGTGTCACAGCCCCCCAACGCCCCTCTTCTCTTCCCCCCCCCCCGCCCAGGTACGGTACCAGTTCAACCCAGCGTTCTTCCAGACCACCGTCACCGCCCAGATCCTGCTGAAGGCCCTCACCAACCTCCCCCACACCGACTTCACCCTCTGCAAGTGCATGATCGACCAGGCCCACGTATCCCCCCTGCGGCTGGGGGGGGCGTTTGGGGACCCCCTTGCTCCCCGCCTTGCTCCCCGCCTTGCTCCCCGCCTTGCTCCCCGCCTTGCTCCCCGCCTTGCTCCCCCCCTGCCTCCTCTCTGATGGGGGGCAACAAAGCCCCTTGGCCCCATGGGACTCCTCCTCATCTCCCCATTGAGCCAAATGGAGGGGTTTTGGGGAGGGGCTGGTTTGGGGGAACATCTTGGGGGGGGGGGGGGGGGCGGGGTCCTATCCCCCCGTATTTCCCTTGACCGCCCCCCGCCCGCAGCAGGAGGAAAGGCCCATCAGGCAGATCCTCTACCTGGGGGAGCTGCTGGAGACCTGCCACTTCCAGTCCTTCTGGGTGAGTCCTGTGGGGAAGGACGGGGCACCCCAAACCCCTGGGGGGGATCAGGGCGCTCCCCAGCATCGTTATCTGCCCCCCCCCCCCCCAGCGATGTTAATGACACCCCCACCCCCCCTCCCCGCTTCCGCAGCAAGCGCTGGATGAGAACATGGAGCTGCTGGATGGGATCACCGGCTTTGAGGACTCCGTGAGGAAATGTGAGGGGTCCTGGGGGGGTTTCGGGGGGATCTGGGGGGGGTAGGGGGTCCCAGGGGTGTGTGGAGGGTCACACAGAGGGGTCTGAGGGGTCCTGAGGGTGTGTGGAGGGTTCCAGGGAGGGGTTTGGGGGGTCCTAGGGATGTGTGGAGGCTACTGGGGAGGGGTTTGGTGAGTCCTGTGGGGGTGTAGGGGGTCCCAGCCTGTGTGGAGGGCCCTGGGGAGGGGTTTGGAGGGTCCTGAGGGGTTGTAGGGGTTCCCAGGGGTGTGTGTGGAGGGTCCCAGGGAGGGTTTGGGGGAGTCCTGTGGGGGTGTAGGGAGTCCCAGCCTGTGTGGAGGGTCCCAGGGAGAGGTGTAGGGGGTCCTAGGGATGTGTGGAGGGGTTTAGGGTGTCCTGAGGGGGTGTAGGGGGTCCTAGGGATGTGTGGAGGGCCCTGGAGAGGGGTTTGAGGGGTTCTGTGGGGGTGTAGGTGGTCCCAGCCTATGTGGAGTGTCCCGGGGAGAGGTTTGGTGGGTGTGGAGGGTCCCAGAGGAGTGTGGGGGCTTTGGGGGTGTAGGGGCGGGGGGGGTCCTGGCATCTGATGGGGGGTGTGTGTGTGGGGGGGTCTCCTCCCGCAGTCATCTGCCACGTGGTGGGCATCACGTACCAGCACATCGACCGCTGGCTGCTGGCCGAGATGTTGGGGGACCTCTCGGGTAAGGAGGGGGCGAGCAGAGCGGGGTTTGGGGAGGGGTTCAGGGGGCGTGGGCTGGGGTCTGAAGCCCCCTCCCCACCTTTCCCAGAGGCTCAGCTGAAGGTTTGGATGAGCAAATACGGGTGGACGGAGCCGGAGCCCGGGCGGGTCTTCATCTGCAACCAGGAGGAGAGCATCAAGCCCAAGAACATCGTGGAGAAGATCGACTTCGACAGTGGGTGCTGGGGGCTGAGACCCCCCCCCCCAAACCCGGGGAGACCCCCCTCGAACCCTGGGGACACCCCCTCACTCTGCTCTTTCTCCCACAGGCGTCTCCAGCATCATGGCGTCCTCCCTCTGAGCCCCCCACCCCTGTTTTAACCGCCCCCACCTCTGTTTTAACACGGCTCTGCCAGTAAAGGAGAAGCCCCCCAGGGTGCTGTCATCATTTGGGGGGTGTGGGGGGTGTCCTGGAGCATGAGGGGGCCTAGGAGTGGGGGGGGGGTCCATGGGGGGTCACACCGCCCCCCCCGGGGCTGCAGCTTGGGTGTTTTGGGGGGACACAGGGGTGAGGGGAGGGGGGGGCTGCCCGTTCCCCCCCTCCATGGGGCAGCCCGGGGGGGGGGGGGAAGCACTGCTGCTGGGGGAGACCACGCCCCTTCATTGCACAGCAACGCCCACTCACCGCATGACCACGCCCAGTTGATGAATATTAACGAGGCAACTTCACTGGGGGTGGGTTGAGTCCGTGTTCACGGGGGGGGGGGGATGCTCATCAATATTAATGAGGGCGTCGGCCCTTTGTGGGTGTGGCTGATAGGGGGTGGGCTCACCTTTATAAATATTAATGAGTTTCACCGCCCCTTTATGGAAATGCAGGCTGGGCCGGTGGGCTCGCGCATGCGCGGTGCAGGGGAGGTGGCTGTGGGCGGGGCGCGGTGGGTGTGTCTGAGCGGGGTGGGCGGGGCCCAGCGTCTTGGTGGGTGTGTCTGAACGGGGTGGGCGGGGCCCAGCGTCGTGGTGGGTGTGTCTGAGCGGGGTGGGCGGGGCGCGGAGGGCGCCGTTGCGCACGGGCATGGCCGTGGGTGGGCGGGGGTGCGTGCTGCGCGCGCGCGCGGGGGGGAGTGGGCGTGTCCCTCCGGGGCGTGGCGGGCGGCGCATGCGCAGCGGCGGCTGAGGCCGCACACAGAGCCGGGCGGCGCGGAGGGAGCGGAGCGATCGCAGCGCCATGGTGGATTATCACAGCGCCGGGCAGCCCTACCCCTACGGCGGGAACGGGCCCGGCCCCAACGGCGACTACATGGCCCAGGAGGACGACTGGGACCGCGACCTCCTCCTCGATCCCGCCTGGGAGAAGCAGCAGCGCAAGGTGGGCCCGGGGCGGGGGGGGAGAGGGGACCCCTGAGGGGTCAGGGCCTGGGAGGGGGGGGTGTCTCTGAGGGGACCTCTGAGGGGTCAGGGCCTTGTAGGGTCTCTGAGGGGACCCCTGAGGCATCAGGCATTGGGGGGGGTCTGGGGGGACCCCGAAGTGATCAGAGCCTTGTGGGGTCTCTGAGAGGACCCTTGAGTGGTCAGGGCCTTGGGGGGGTCTCTGAGGGGACCCCTGAGTGGTCAGGGCCTTCGGGGGTCTCTGAGGGGACCCCTGAGGCGTCAGGAATTGGGGGGGGTGCCTGAGGGGACCCCGAAGTGGTCAGTGCCTGGGGGGGTCTCTGAGGGGACCCTTGAGGCGTCAGGGCTTAGGGGTGGGGAACCCTGAGGCGTCAGGCCTTGGGGGGGGGGGGTCTGAGGGGACCCCTAAGTAGGCAGGGCTTGAGGGGACCCGGAAGTGGTCAGGGTCTAGGAGGGGGGGGGGGCTGTGGGGACAGATGAGCGGTCGGGGGGGTGTCTCAGAGATGGAAGAGGTGCTGGGGGGGAGCCCCTGAGGAGAGAGGCCCTGGAGAAAGAGAGTGGGGTAGGGGGGGTCTGGGAAGGGGGAGGCCCTGGAGGGGAGGGGGGGTACTGTGGCCCCTGCGGTAGGGAATAAGGGTGCGGGGGGGGCTCTCGGAAGGGGGTGGCAGGGACAGGGCGTGTTTGGGGGGGAGCCACCCCAAGGGGTGCTGTGGAAGGGTGAGGGGGTCCTGGTGCCCGAGGGGTGGGGGACGCTGGGGGGGGGGGGGGGGGCTTCGGAAAATCCGACTTCGCCCCTCTCCGGGGGTTGGGGTTCGGAGGAGCGGGCCGGGGCCGGGGCCGGGGGGGTTCGAAGAGTCCCGGGAGCGGGAAGGATCCGCTCCCTGGGCCAGGAATGGGGAAGCCGGGACGAAAGGGCACTGGGGGAGAGGCGGCGGCGGGGAGGGGCAGGTCGAAAGGCACCGGCGGGGGGGGTGTGGGAGAGGGCGACGCTCCCGGCACACGCTGGGCGCCTCCCCGGGGGTCTCAGCCCCCACCTGCGCCTCGACGCCGGGACCCTCCGCTCTGCGACGGGCCTGGGGGGCTCTGGCCGGCCCCCCCCGTGTCCTCCTCGTTAGCGGCCGTTCTGCTTAATTGCCCTAATTGCGGGGAGGGCAGAGCCCCCTCCCCGGGCTGGGGGAGCCGTGCCGCTGCGGGCACCTCTGTAAACTCCAAAAGCACGAACGCTGGGTTTCTGTTGCCATAGTTACACTGGGGTTATTTCTTCAAAAAAAAAAAAACCAACCGAAAATCGCCGCTAAACGACATCATTTTTGGCAAAGGAAGCGCGTGCCAGGCCTCTTCCTCCTCCTCCTCCTCCTCCCCAGCCCCGACCCCCCGACTCCGGGGCCGTGATGGTGCTTTTTGCCGCCGTCCTCGGTGTTAACGAGCTTGTTGGGCCCGTCGGGGCTCAGCGCCCGGGTTTCCCGGCCCCGCTCCCGTGGAGGGGGGACACACTCCTGGGGGGGGGGGGGGGGTTTGGCTCGGCGGGGCTGTTTAGTCTCGGGGGGCGGGGGGTGGAGGCGCCGTGGCTCGTCACCCGAGCTGCCGGACGATCCCCGGTTCGAAATTCCGGCTGGTTCCGCGGCAAAAGGCCTCGTTAGCTCCGGGTGGAGAGCTGGTTAATTGGCAGGCTAACGAGCAGGCTTCAACCCCCCCTTTCCCTGCTCCGGCACCCGCCCCGTCGGAAGCGTCTGGCCGTCCCCTTCTTCGTCCTCCCCTTCTCCATCCGCAGCCGGCGGCGTTGGCTTCCGCAGCGGCTCTTCATCTCCTCCTCCTCCTCCTCCTCGCGGGGCGAGGGGGGATCCGGCTGCCCCGCCGGCGAGGGGGAGGCTCCAGGGGCGTCCTGCTCCTCTCCGGGTTCCTCTGCTTGGGGTTCACCGCCGCCTTTTTGGGAAGCGGTTTGGTGGCTTTTGGGTCTCGGGGCGGGGGGAAGCCGCCGGCGTGGAAGGACAAGGGCGCTCCCGTGCCGGCGCGGCTGCGGTTTGGCCGCTGGTGTGTGTCCGGTCCCCGGGGTTTCTCCTCTGGAATCCCAGCTATGCGGCTGCAGCAGCGGGGGCACCATCTCCCGGCGTCCGTCCGTCCGTCCTTCCCGGCGTCGGGGACAAATCGTGGCTTTGAATCAACACGCCCGGCTCCCGGCTTGCCGCCCGCTTCCGGCACTGGCGGCACTGGGAACGCAACCTGGTGGAAACGCGGCGTCCTTGAGGGCGATAACGAGCCCGCAGGGCGATAACGAGCGCGGCGGGGGAGACGCTCGTCCCGCTTCCCGCAGCGCCGCCGCCGTTAACCGAACCCGCCGCTGCCCCGGCCGATCGGGGCCACTTAACGACCGCAGTGCCGTAACGAGGCCGGGCTGGGGCCGGGGTCTTGCCCGCAGCCGGGAGGAGCGGCCGCTGCCCCGCTGGATCCTTGGGTTCCCTCCAAAGACACAACCTCCGGCCCCGGGAGCCCTCCCGCCTCCTCGGCAAACGGCCCCGGCGGCTCCTGGGCTGGTGCCCGGCGCGGGGCTCGCCTGGAAAACCCGCTTTTGGGGGGAAAGGCTCTCCGCAGCCGCGCTCTCCTCGCCCGGGCACTTCCCGGGGCGATGGGGATCGCCGTGGCTGGGGCCCGGCACGGTTTTCTCCCGCCTTTGGGGCTCCCCGGCACTCTCGTTTTACAAATAATCCCCCTTTAATCCCGCCGAGGCAACGTTTCGGCCCCCGAGCCGGACCCTCGGCAGCGGACACCTCACCCGGCCGCGGCGGCGGCGCGGTAGTGCCGGTTTAACGCCGCCAACCCGCCGGGTGGGAGCCCCGGTTGCCCAAAGGGCCGGGGAAACGCTTTGCCAGGGCCTCCCGCGGCGGCTTTTCCTCCCGGGGAGGGCAAGGGCGGCGGGTTCGGGGGAGACGAGGGGGTTTCGGACCCCGCGCCCCTCCGCGGGGCCGCTCTGGCCGCGCCGGGGTGGCACAGACGGGCGTTGCTTCCTCCGTCGGGCCGTTTGGCGTGGCCATAGCTCTGCTTGCTCTTTGATTTTTCACTTTTTCGGCACGTTGGCAGCCCGTGCCTGCGCCTCTCCTCCCACCGTGGCGGGTTTTAGGGGAGGAAACCGGTGGATGTGGCAAAGCCAGACCCGGACCCGGAGAGATTCCCTCTCGTTTCCCATGACCTAATGAGCCGAGCTCTTCCAGGAGCCCATATTTAGCCCTAAAACGCCACTGCTGGGGAAAAAAAAAAAAACAAACCACCCTCGTGGGTGCCCGGTATCTGGCCGTGCCAAACTCCGGCGGCAACGCCCGGCTGGAGGCGAGGCGTGCCGGCGCTCGGAGCTCCTCGTCCTCGCAGGAATGCGGGTGCGCCCGCCGGCCCTGACTCACCTGCGCCCTTATCTCCCCCGAAAACCCTCGCCCTGCCTCACGCCCGGCCCCGCAGCGGGGGGAACGTCACCTCCGTACCCGCCCCGAGAATCCCCCGAACCGCGGGGGCTGCGGCACGCCGGACCCCGGCGAGGGTTTGCCGCGGGGTCCCGGCCGCTTCCTGCCGCCGTCCTCCTCCGGGCGAGCGGCTTTTTGCCTTATTAGAGCCTAATAAGGGAAAAGAATGAGGAGAATCTCCGTGCTCCGGCCTCCCCCCCGGCCGGTGGCAGCGAATCAGCCAAAAAAAAAAGGAGAAAAAACCCAAGGAACCAAACCCGAAACGACGCCGGGGGAAGTGACGAGCGCCCGGCGACGCCCGGCGAGGCGGGAGGGACCCCGGCTGCCCGCGTGTCCCCGTCGCCCCCTCGGAAGGCGAAGCCCGGCCGGTAACGAGGCGCCGGTAACGAAGGCAGGGCCGAGGTGTTGCCCCCCCGGCGCCCCTTTGCCCCCCGTCCGCAGGGAAAACTCCCCGTTTCTCCGGATTTTTGCGCCGCTCGAGCTCCTCGGAGGAAAAGCGGCTGCGGCGTCGAGCCGTTAGCTGCCCTAATTAGCCATCCCACTAATTGCCAGCCCAGGCTGGGCTCAGCTTCCCCTCCGGAGCGCTGTTTGGTCTCCACAACGAGCAGGGCCAGGGCTGGGAGCGGTTTCCAGCCCTAACGAGCTCCCCGCCGGCGGCCCTAACGAAGGGGAGGCGGCGCGGCCGGACGGCGGCTCTGCCCCGGGACGTCGGGCTCGGGGGGCTCCCCCGGGCTCCCGGGTGCTTTGGGGGTTATTTTTTGCTTAAAACACTGGAAAGGAGACCCGAAGTGCTCCAGAGGCGCCGGCGGCGTTACCGGGCTCCCTCCCGGCGGGGAGAGCGAGGAGACGCTATTTTGAAATTTCCAAAAAAGCCGAGCGGTTCCAGCGGGTTCCTAAATAAAGATGCTCATTATTGGTGTTTGTTTTTTTCTTTCTCCTCCTCAGGACGGCGTGTCGTCGTCGGTGACCTCATGGAAAAATACCGATAGGGTTGTGCCCGTGAATTCCCCCGAGTAAACAAGCGCCGGGCCGGTGCCGCGGCCCCGGAGGCCGGCGCGGAGGCTCTCGGCCGGGCCCTCGAGTCGGGCTAAAGTCCGCGGTGGCCTTAAAAGGAAGGGAGCTGCGCCGAAATCCCTGGGGATCGGGCCGGGCCGAGGCTGCCCGGTGCCAGGTAGAAACAGAAAAGCCCCCCCCCCGCCGCCCGGCGGACCCCCCAGGCACCACCGATCGGCGGGGGGAGACCTGCACCCCACAACCCCCCCGGCCGCGGGGTACCGGCGGGGAGAGCGGTGGGTTGTGCTCCCCGAGGTTCCCAGGCGGGGAAGGGATCCCCGAGGCGTCGCGGTGGGTTCTGCTCCCCGCTTCCCTCGAGGTTCCCAGGCGGGGAAGGGATCCCCGAGGCGGCGCGACGCGGTGCGGGCGGGGGGGTTTCGGCTCGGGGAAGGTGCGGAGCCCCCGACACCCCCCCCCTTGCCCCCCCCCCCCAAAGGCGGCTTTGACACAATGCCTGGAAAGCGTTTTCCCCAGCGCCTCCGTGGGAAGGAAATTCCAGAGGCATGTGCGGAATCGCCGCTTTTAGTAACTTGGCCTCGGAACGCGGCGGCGCCGCGGGAGAGCTGCCCTCTGCCCGCCTCGCCCGAGCCCCGCTTTGGGCTCAATTCGGCGGGGTTTGGCTAACGGGGCTCCGGGCGGCCCCGCGCCGTCCCGCTGCGGGGTGGGGGGGGAGAGCGAGGGCTGGGCGCCACGGCGGCCCGGTAGCCGTCGGAAAAGGAGTCCCTGGGATTTGGAAGCGACTGGAGGAAACGAGCTTCTGGGGAGCTCTCGGGGGGGCCCCCGGGGGGGGGGTGTTACTGCTTCTGGCGGCTGGTTTTAACTCCCCGGCTCTTGCCGTAGCGGTTCGGAAGCAAGCCCCCAGCTTTCGGCGGAGCGGGGAGGGGGCACCCGCGGGCGGCACCGGGGAAGCCACGTGCCGAAACGCCGCCGCCGTCACGCAGGGGCTCAGCCCCGGCGCCGCGCGGTTTATGATGTTTTACGTTTAATGTTTTAACCAAAGCGGAGCCGCCCGAGCGAGCGCCTCGGCGGGGCCAAACCGCTCCGGATCGAACGCGGAGAAATCCCTCCAGATTTTGGAGTTGGGTTCCTGTTTTGGCGCTCGTTGGTGGTTTGTTTTTTCTCCCCAGCGGCTGCGCGCGGGTGGGTTTTGCCACGCCGGGCGTGATTCAGCTCCTGCCTCGCCTTCCCCACGTGCCGGGGCTCGCTCCGCAGCCCGGCTCTTCCCCCGGCTCCGCCGCGCTCGCCCGGCTCGGTGACAACACCCGGACACGCCTGGCGGAGGCACGCGGCGGCGGGGGACGGCCGGCCTGGCACCGCCGCGGTTCGGGGACGGGCCGAGGTCCCGATAAGCAGCCGGGGGACGCCGTCGCCGCCGGCCCCGGGGTGAGCCACGGAGGTGACCCAGCAGGCGTGAAACGCCAAACCAGAAGGTCCCGGGGAGGAAAGGCGGCTCTTCCCGAGCCACCGGGCTGCCTGGCACGCTGCCGGTGCCGTGGGGCCGCTCGTCCGGGCTGTCCCGGTCTCTCCACCAGGACCTGGGGTGCAAAAACCAGCGTTAACCCACGGGGCGGCTGCGTTTTCCCCCCGTGAAGGGGACCCCGCTTTCCTGTTTAAGGGCAAGCCCGGCGTATTTGGGTTGTGACGCCACCAAGCCGGCGTCCCGCCGATCCCGCGGCGTCCGGCCGGGTCGAAACGGCACCGCGGCGGCCGGGGGGGCGTCTCTGCTCCTCAAATCCTGCCCCGAAAGCGGGGATTGGCGGGGGGGGGGGGGGGCAGCGAGCCCTGCTCCTCAGACCCCCGGCTCCGGAGCCGCCTCCGGGTTCGGTCTGGGTTTAACGCGCCCCCGGCTCAGCCCGAGCCCCTCGCTGCCGCCGCCGGCGTCCCTCCGCGCGGGTCCGGCTCCTGAGGCGGGGAGGGGGCCGAAACGCTTCGCCCGGGCCCCGGTGGGCTGAAGGGCTCGTCCGAAGCCGTCGCTGCGGCGTTCCCCGGCCGTGAGCTCACCGCAGCCGCCCGCCACGACGCTCCCCGTTCGCCCGCCCGGCCGGGAGCTGGTTTTGGGGGGGACACACGGGACGGGGGTCGCCCTCGACGGGACCATCCGGCCCCGACCCGTGGCCGGCGCGTTCGCCACGGCCTCGACGGAGGGAGCGACGGCGACGTCCCGGCGTGAACTTCGGTGAGCGGCGGTTTGTTGGTTTGTCCGGCAGGAATCCGCCCCGGCTGCGCTTCCGCCGCTTGACCTTGGCCGGCAAATTCCTGCTGCCGGGCAGCCCGAGAGCGGGGGCGGGCAGAGCCGGGCAGCCCCCCTGCCCCGGGCCGGGCCGGCCGTCCTCCTCCTCCTCCTCGCTCGGCAGAGCCTTCGCGGGGGCATTTCCCCAGCCCGTGGGGTCCCCGGCGTCCCCGCGGCGGCAGGGAAGCGGAGCGGGGATCCGCCGCGTCCCCGTTTCTGCTGCAAAACCACCCCCAAACCCTCAGCCCTGGGGTGGGCGCAGGGACGAGCAGCCTGGGGGGGACACGGGCCGCGCCAGCCCCCCAGAAAGGGGGAGTCGGTGCACGGGTTGGCGGCGAGGGGGGGGGTTTCTGCCAGCCTGACCCTCCCTGACCCTCCTCCTCCTCCTCTTCCTCGCAGACGTTCACGGCTTGGTGCAACTCGCACCTGCGGAAGGCCGGCACGCAGATCGAGAACATCGACGAGGATTTCCGCGACGGCCTCAAGCTCATGCTGCTGCTGGAGGTGATCTCAGGTCAGTCCCCGTGCCGGGCGTCCCGCCGGCTTCGGCTGGCGGCGTTGGAGGACGGCGCTGGGTTTTGCCTTGGGCTTTTCCCCCCTGATTTTTCCCCGAAGCGAGGCTGTCGTCCCCCCGCCTCCCCCCGTAACGCTCGTCCTCTTCACGCCCTTGCCCCCCGCCCCCCCGAGCTCTAACCCCGCCGCGTTTCTGCTTTCCAGGGGAGCGGCTGCCGAAGCCGGAGCGGGGGAAGATGCGGGTGCATAAGATCAACAACGTGAACAAAGCCCTCGACTTCATCGCCAGCAAAGGCGTCAAGCTGGTCTCGATCGGAGCCGAAGGTGAGTCCGGGCCTCCGGCGCGTCCCGGTGGCTCGATCCAGGGAGCGGGGCCGTCACCGGCTTCTCCGCGGCGCCGCGGGCCGGCGCGGGGACCCGGCGCCTGCCGTCTGTCCGCCCGACGCAGGGGCACGGCAGAGCTGGTGGCGGGCGAGTCCCGGCGCTCGCCGGGTCATCGAGCGCCGCGTCGGAGCTCGGAGGCGGCGCGGGCTGCCCCCGCCGCGGCCACTCAACGCGGCTTTGCCGGAAAAGAGGGCAGAAAGGTTTTCCTGGGCGCTGCTCCCTCGGAGCCTCGCCGGGCTTCCGCGCCGGCTGGGGCGGCGCCGCGCTCTGGAGAGCAGGATTCCTCCCGGTGGGGGATGGATCGCCGAGGTGCCGCGGCCGCCGGGCCCCGCCGGCTCCCCCCAAAACCCCAGCCTGGGCAGCCGGAGCGGGAAGGAATCCCATCCCCTTCCCGGCGTCGCCTTCGCACCCGGCAGCACGCGGAGCGGCGGGGGCCGGCTTGACGTGGGAGAGGGCGCGGCGCCGGCGCGGTCCCGCGCGGCGGGAGCTGAAGAGAAGCGGCTTCAACGCCGGATTTCATTCCCCCCCCCCACCCCGAGGTTTCCGTGCTCCCCGCCCAGGGCTGGGGGAGAGGATTTCCCGGTCCGGGACCGCTTGCCTTCGGATTTACTGGCCGCTGCCGGAGCCCGAGGGCTGCCCCGGGTGGTTTTGGCAGGTTTTTGGCAGCGGCTCACCTTGCAGAGCCAGTTTTGGCAGAGGCTGGGAGCCGGCGGCGGGCTCTGAGGGTTCCATCTTTGAAGTCTCGTCGCTGCCTCTTCCCGAAACCGGAGCGTGTTCCGACGGGTGCCGCGCGAAGGCAGGCGACGCGAGGGCGTGGTGGTGGCGGTGGTTGCGCCAGCCGTGCCTCCGCCAAAGCCTCCCCCGCCTCAGCCCGGCGGGCGGCTGCCCCTCGCGTCCCTTCGCTTCGGTCCCTCCGCGCCCCCCCCAAAACGAGCACCGGGGTCGCTCCGGACGGGGGAGATGGCCCCGTCTGCCCGGTGGGGGAAGACCCCGGCCAGCGCGGGAGCCCGAGCCCCTCGGTGGCGGCGGAACGAGCCGTCCCGTCCCCTCAGGACGGGGAGCCGCCGGCGGTGCCGCCGGCACGGACCGAGTGACCGTGAAGCCGGGCTTGGAAACGTTCCTTTTTGAGGACAAGCGCTCCCGTTTCTGGAGTGATTTGGTCGAGGAGCCGCCGCGAGCGGCGCAAAGGGCCGTCTCGGCACGAAGGGCCGTCGCCGCCTCCGGCCCGCGCGGCACTGAGCATCGGGTTATCGGGGGTGGGTTTATTTTTTCCCCCCCTCTGGCTTCCAGAGATCGTCGACGGCAACGCCAAGATGACGCTGGGCATGATCTGGACCATCATCCTCCGGTTTGCCATTCAGGACATCTCGGTGGAAGGTAAGGGGCCGGGGACGCGCGCGGCGGCGAGCGCCGAAGCCGCTCCCTGGTGCTGCCGGCGGGGCCGCGCCGGGCGGTTGGTGAGGCGCCGCGTCCCTTGGCAGAGACCTCGGCGAAGGAGGGCTTGCTGCTGTGGTGCCAGAGGAAGACGGCGCCCTACAAGAACGTCAACGTGCAGAACTTCCACATCAGGTGAGGCGCCGAGCGAGGCTCCTCCGAAACGCCCCGTGGCGGAGCTCTCGGCGCGGCCGGGCCGGGGGAAGACGCCGCTCGCGCGGGTTTATTCCTCTCTCGCTCTTGCTCCCGGGATATTTGCCCCTTCTCCCTGCCGGGGGGGGGGCGTCCGGGAACCTGGAGGTGCCAAATTTGTCTCGGCCCTCCCAGGGAGGGGTGTCGGGGGACCCCTGCGTGGGTTCGGGCGCGGGGGTCTCGCCTCACCTCACCTCCCCTCCCCTCTCGCAGCTGGAAGGACGGCCTGGCTTTCAACGCCCTGATCCACAGACACCGCCCGGAGCTCATCGAGTACGACAAGCTCCGCAAGGTAAAGCTCCGCGGCGCGGCCGTCCGTCTGTCCGTCCGTCCCCCTGCGTCCACGCGCTCCCCGCAGCCCCCCGCCCGCTTCGGCAGCTCGCACCCCCCCGCCCTCCTCTCTAGGACGACCCCGTGACGAACCTCAACAACGCCTTCGAGGTGGCCGAGAAGTACCTGGACATCCCCAAGATGCTGGACGCGGAGGGTGAGCTCTCCGGCCGCTTCCCCCTTCTCCTCCGCCCGTCCAGGTCCCCCCGACGGAATCTCCGCTCCCTCTGGGTGCTGGGGGGGGGGCTGGGGAGGGGGGGAGGGGTGCCGGCCGAGCGCCGGGGGCGGGGGGCCGCGTTTAACACGCTCTTCTGCCCGTACAGGTGCGGTGGCCTGGCTTTTGAGAGCTGCCGCTCTGCGGGACCGCAGCCGAGCGAGGAGGCGGCTCCTCGGCGCCGCGTGGAGGGCGAGCCCGGTGGCCCCCGTGCCCCCCCCTCAGCCTCTAACCCTCGTTGTTCACTTGCAGACATTGTCAACACAGCTCGCCCCGACGAGAAGGCCATCATGACCTATGTGTCGAGCTTCTACCATGCCTTTTCGGGGGCTCAGAAGGTACCGGGGGCGGCTGCGCCCGCCTCGCTGTCACGTTTCCCGACCGCAGCGTCCTCCACTCACGGCGACTTCTCTTTCAGGCGGCCGTGGCGTCTCTCGGGCGCTTGGGAACCGGCCCCGGCTCGCTCGCGCGGGGCTTAAAACCGCCGCTCGCCTTCCCCAGAGCTCTCCGTGGGGCGATGCCGGGCCCGGGGGCTGGCAGGGCGCCCGCCCGGCCCTAACCCGGGGGCGCAAAGGGGGCTCCCCGGGAGCTGGGCGGTGCCTCTCCAAAACGGAGCCTCCTCGGTGCTATCGAGCAGGGGAAGCGGCGGCGGCGGCCCGACCCCGTGCGGCAGCTCCGGTTTGGATCCCAGGCCCCCGGCCAGCGCTTGCTCCCTCCGCTGCATGCCCGAGGCCGGTCGGAGGGTCGCTGTGCTGCTGCTTCACCCTCTCTCCTCCCTCTCTCTCTGCCGCAGATATTGTCGGCACTCTCAGGCCCGATGAGAAGGCCATCATGACATACGTTTCCTGCTTCTACCACGCTTTCTCGGGGGCTCAGAAGGTGAGCTTGGCCGGGCTTGCGGCTGAGCCGCCACTAACCCCGGCCCTCCGCTCTCCCGGGGGCCGGCGCCGCTGCTGCTGGGCTGCTGGGCGCCTCAGCCGGGGCGGGGGGGGGGAACGGGGCCGCCTCCAGCTCCGCTTCGCTCGGGAGAGGGGCAGGGGCCTCCTGCGCGGCCGGGCTCTGGGCGCCGCAGCGGGGCAGGAGGGAAAACTGGGCGAACTGGTCCCAGCTTAGCTGGGAGCCCCACGCGTCTCTCCAGCGGGAGCTCGAGGCGACGTCTTCCAGCGGCTTCGCCCCGGGGCTGGGGGAGACGGGGGGGCGGGGGAGCCCGGCGCTCCCGTTGGGCCGGAGCCACCGTCTCCCACCTCCTTCCCCCCTTCCCAGGACGGGGCTGGGGGAGCTGCTGGCCCCGAAGGCCGAGCCCCCGCGCCGGTTGGGCACCGGCCCCGTGGCTAACGGCGGCCCCGGGGTTCACCGGCGGCACCGGGCGGGTTTGGTTCTCGCCGGCTCCGCGGCCACGGGCTGCTCTCTGCCTGGCGGAGCCGTACCGCCGCACCCCGGCGCTTTTCCGTGCGTTCCAGAATTTTCCTTCTTTCCTCCGCTTTTCCCCCCACCCCGTGGCGACTCGTTTCCCCCCCGCCCCGTCCTGCCGTAGACCCTCTCCGCTCTCGGGGGGGGTCTGGCTTTCAGCCCCTCCTCTCGGAGTCGTTCCGTGCCGCCGCCAAGGTACTCCCTCCCTCCCCGCCCCCCCCCGGGGTTGTCTGGTTTTGCCCCCTCCTCACCCCGGGGTGGAGAGGAGCTGCCCCCCGCGGCCGAAGGACGAGATGGGTGAAACGGAGGAGACCCCGGCCCCTCCGGGTGGAGCGGGGGAGGAAAGGCCCTGGCTGTGGGTGGGGGCACCACGGCCTTCCACAGGTCTGCATCCCCCCTTCCTCCTCCTCTTCCTCCTCCTCCTCCTCCTCCTCCTCACGCTGCTCTCCCCCGGCAGGCCGAGACGGCGGCCAACCGCATCTGCAAAGTGCTGGCGGTCAACCAGGAGAACGAGCACCTGATGGAGGACTACGAGAAGCTCGCCTCCGACGTAAGGCAGGGGGACGGGGACCCCTTCCCCCGCCCCCCCCCCCAAAACCAGCCTCCCCACCAAGCCCCGCGTCCCCCCGCCCGCAGCTGCTGGAGTGGATCAAGCGCACGATCCCGTGGCTGGAGGACCGCAGCCCCCAGAAGACCATCCAGGAGATGCAGCAGAAGCTGGAGGACTTCCGCGACTACCGGCGGGTGCACAAGCCCCCCAAGGTGCAGGAGAAGTGCCAGCTGGAGATCAACTTCAACACGCTGCAGACCAAGCTGCGCCTCAGCAACCGGCCGGCCTTCATGCCCTCCGAGGGGAGGATGGTCTCGGTGAGCGGGCGGGGAGGGGGGTCTGGGGGGGGGGGGGTTGGGGAAGGGGAGATCTGGGGGTGACGGGGTGGGAAAGGGGAGATCTGGGGGTGATGGGGAGGTCTGGGGGTGATGGGGAGATCAGGAGGTGACGGGGTGGGAGAGGGGAGATCTGGGAGTGATGGGGGGATCGGGGGGTGACAGGGTGGGGAAGGGGAGATCTGGGGGTGAGAGGGGAGATCTGGGGGTGACAGGGTGGGGAAGGGGAGATCTGGGGGTGATGGGGTGGGAGGGGAAGATCTGGGGGTGATGGGGAGATCAAGGGGTGACAGGGTGGGAGAGGGGAGATCTGGGAGTGATGGGGAGATCTGGAAGTGACAGGGTGGGGAAGGGGAGATCTGGGAGTGATGGGGGGATCAGGGGGTGACGGGGTGGGAGAGGGCGGATTTGGGCGTGATGGGGTGAGAGGGGAGATCTGGGAGTGATGGGGGGATCAGGGGGTGACAGGGTGGGGAAAGGGAGATCTGGGGGTGATGGGGAGATCTGGGGGTGATGGGATGGGAGGGGGGAGATCTGGGAGTGATGGGGGGATCTGGGGGTGGTGGGGTGGGGAAGGGCAGATCTGAAGGTGAGAGGGGAGATCAGGGGGTGACGGGGTGGGAGAGGGGAGAACTGGGGGTGATGAGGTGGGGAAGGGGAGGTCTGGGGGTGCCAGGGTGCGAGCGGCTGCCCCCGCCGATGGGCTCCACCCCCCTTCCAACCCATGGGAGCTGGAGCCGCTCCCCCCGCTCCCAGGGGGGGGCTTTAGTGGCGGGGGGGGGCGTCGGGTTCCCCATCAGCTGCTCCCCCAGCCCGCCCTGGTGCGGGACGGGGCTCCCGAAGCGGCTCCGGGTGGGGGGGGGGGGGCATCGCTGCAGGCGGAGAGGGGAGGGGGAGGAGGAGGAGGAGGAGGAGGAGGAGGAGGGGGAGGAAGAGCAGCCCCCCCCGCCGCCACCAGCAGCCCCCCGCGCCCTGTGCCCCCCCGGCAGGACATCAACAACGGGTGGCAGCACCTGGAGCAGGCCGAGAAGGGCTACGAGGAGTGGCTGCTCAACGAGATCCGCCGCCTCGAGCGCCTCGACCACCTGGCCGAGAAGTTCCGCCAGAAGGCCTCCATCCACGAGGCCTGGACCGAAGGTAGCGGCTCGGGGGGGCTCTTGGGGGGGGGGGGGGGGCTCTCTGCCGCCCACCCGGCCCCCTCCGCGAGCCGGAGGGCTCGGCCTCGGCCCCGCCGGGGAGGTGACGGCGCCGGCTGCCCCCCGCCGCCAGGCAAGGAGGCCATGCTGAGGCAGAAGGACTACGAGACGGCCACGCTGTCGGACATCAAGGCCCTCCTGAGGAAGCACGAAGCCTTCGAGAGCGACCTGGCCGCCCACCAGGACCGCGTCGAGCAGATCGCCGCCATCGCCCAGGAGCTCAAGTACGGCCGGGGAACCCCCCCGAACCGCCCCGGGGACCCTCCGAACCACCCCGGGGATCCCGCGAACCACCCTGGGGACCCTCCGAACCACCCTGAGGACCCCCTGAACACCCCAGGGACCCCCTCAACCACCCCAGGGATCCCCCGAACCACCCTGGGGACCCTCTGAACCACCTCAGGGACCCTCCAAACCACCCAGGGGACCCCCTGAACCACTCCGGGGACCCTCTCAACACCCTGGGGACCCTCTGAACCACCCCAGGGATCCCCCAAACACCTTGGGGATCCCCAAACACCCCGGGGACCCCACCCAAACCACCCCGGGGACCCTCCAAACACCTTGGGGACCCCCTGAACCACCCTGGGGACACTCCAAACCACCCTGGGGATCCCCCAAACCACCCCAGGGACCCTCTGAACACCCTGGGGATCCCCCAAACCACCCCAGGGATCCTCCAGTCACCACGGGGACCCTCTGAACACCCCGGGGACCGCCCAAACCACCCTGAGGACCCCCTGAACCACCCAGGGGACCCTCTGAACCACCCCGGGGACCCCCCGAACTACCCTGAGGACCCCCCGAACCACCCCAGGGACCCCCCAAACACCCTGGAGACCCCCCAAACCACCCCGGGAACCCCCCGGGACGTGCCACTTTGGCCCTTTCCTCCCCTCTTCTCCGCCAATCCCTTCGTTTCGGGGGGCTGGCAGCCAAACCCCGGGCCCCGGCTCGCCCCCGGCGGCCGCCTGCCCCGCACAGTGCCCCCATTGTTCTGCCCGGCCCGTCCCCCCCCCCGCCCCGCTCCCTCCGCCGCCAGAATACGGCGATTGTGAGGCAGCCCCGGCTCTTGTTTGTCCTTCCCCCGCCCCCCCGGCGGATAAACTCCCGCACAATTAGTACACGGGGAGCCCGGGGCAGGCCCGGGCCGTCAATGGAGCCCTTGTGCCGGCGGCTCCGCTCGGCAAACGGGGCCACGCGGCGTGGGGAGACGCCGCGTTCGGGCCCCCGGGGGCTCGCCCTGCCTCGGGACGCGGCCGGCGAGGGGGCGGTGGGGGGCGGGGGGGCGCAGCCCGTCCCTTCCCGGCTCCTCACGCCGCCGCGGCGCTTTGCCCCCCGCCCCGGTGAAGCGAGCTGGATTACTACGACTCGCCCAGCGTCAACGCGCGGTGCCAGAAGATCTGCGACCAGTGGGACGTGCTGGGCTCCCTGACCCACAGCAGGAGGGAGGCTCTCGAGGTAAAAGCCCTCCTGGGGGTGGGGGTGGGGGTGGGGGTGGGTTTCCCCCCCAGTCCCGGCTCCTGACCGCCCCCCGGCCCCGCGCAGAAAACGGAGAAGCAGCTGGAGACGATCGACGAGCTGCACTTGGAGTACGCCAAGCGGGCGGCCCCCTTCAACAACTGGATGGAGAGCGCCATGGAGGACCTGCAGGACATGTTCATCGTCCACACCATCGAGGAGATCGAGGTGGGGGGAGGAGGAGGAGGAGGAGGAGGAGGGCGGCGGCGCGGCCTTCGCCCCCGCGGGAGGCGTTGGGGCCGCCGGGGCGAGCCCTGGGGGCTGCGAGACCCTCGTGGCAGGAGGAAGGGGGTGTGCTGGGGCGAAGCGGGGTCTCCGAGCGGCTCCCTGAGCCCGTCCCCGACCCTTTCCCCACCCCCCCCCCCGCAGGGGCTCATCGCCGCTCACGACCAGTTCAAGTCCACCCTCCCCGACGCCGACAAGGAGCGCGAGGCCATCCTGGGCATCCAGCGGGAAGCGCAGCGCATCGCCGACTTCAACAGCATCAAGCTCTCCGGGAACAACCCCTACACCTCCGTCACCCCCCACATCATCAACTCCAAGTGGGAGCGGGTAGGTCGGGGGGGGGGGGGGGGGGACACGCCACCCAGTGTGTGTCCCTGGCGTCCCCCGGCGGCGCCCGCAGCGCCGTGGGGCTGGCGGGTTGTCCCTTTCCCGCAGTCCCTCGGTCCCTGCCGCCACGGGGGAGGAAGGGGGGGGGTTTCTCCCAGCACCGTCCCGGTTGCCCCCGCAGGTCCAGCAGCTGGTGCCGAAGCGGGACCACGCTCTGCTGGACGAGCAGAGCAAGCAGCAGTCCAACGAGCACCTGCGGCGGCAGTTCGCCAGCCAGGCCAACATCGTGGGGCCCTGGATCCAGACCAAGATGGAGGTGAGCGGGGCGCGGGGGGTGCTCCCGGTGGGGCACAGCTCCCTTCCGAGCCGGAGCTGCCCCCCCCCCCGGCTCCGGAAAGCGACGACTCCCCACCACCACCACCTCCCGCCGCGGTGGGCACGGTGGCGGGTTCGCGGCGTCGCTCCCGGCGTGCCCCCCCCCCCCTCGGTCCAGCCCCAGCGGGGTGTTTCCCTCCTCGGCCCGCAGGAGATCGGGCGCATCTCCATCGAGATGAACGGGACGCTGGAGGACCAGCTGAACCACCTGAAGCAGTACGAGCAGAGCATCGTGGACTACAAACCCAACATCGACCTGCTGGAGCAGCAGCACCAGCTCATCCAGGAGGCGCTCATCTTCGACAACAAGCACACCAACTACACCATGGAGGTGGGGGGCCCCTCGCCCACCCCCTCCCACCCCCCCAGCCGGCTCTGCGCCGCGCTCCTGGCGTGCTCCCGGAGGGGTCGGGAGCGCCCCGGGGCTCCCCAGGGTGCCCCGGCCCCTCTCGTTGGAGCAGGGCGGGCGGCAGGGCGGGGGGGGGGGGGGGGTCGCCCCTCGAGATTCCAACCCGCTCGGCGGCTCCGGCTTCCCCGGGGAAGGAGTCGCCGCCACAGGGCGTCCCCCAGCCCCTCACGCCCCCCGCTCTGCGCCCCCCAGCACATCCGCGTGGGCTGGGAGCAGCTCCTCACCACCATCGCCCGCACCATCAACGAGGTGGAGAACCAGATCCTCACCCGCGACGCCAAGGGCATCAGCCAGGAGCAGATGCAGGAGTTCAGGGCCTCCTTCAACCACTTCGACAAGGTACCGGGGGCGGGGGCTCCTCCGGCCGCACCGACGCCACCAAAACGCCCCCCCCCCCCGCCTTTCCCCTTCCCCACCCCCCAAAAAGCCGCCGCGGGGGCGGCGCGCCCCCCACCAACGCCCTGTCCCCTCCCCGCGCCGCAGGACCACGGCGGCGCCCTGGGCCCGGAGGAGTTCAAGGCCTGTCTCATCAGCCTGGGCTACGACGTGGAGAACGACCGGCAGGTACCCGGCCCCGCCGCAGACCCCGCCGGCCTTCCTCCTCCTCCTCCTCCTCTTCCTCCCCGCCCCGCGGTCTTCCTCCCAGATTTCCCCCTGCCGCGGCTGCCGAAACGCCTTTTCTGACTGAGCCTCTGCCTCTCTCTCCTCTTCCCCCTTCCTCCTCCTGGGCTTTCCTTCCTCTTCCTCTCTGCATGCGCTCTCCGTCGGCTCTCTCTCCTCTTCCTCCTCCTCCTCCTCCTCCTCCTCTCGGCGCAGAAGCGCACGGGCAGCACCGACGCCGACGACTTCCGAGCTCTCCTCGTCTCCGCGGGATGCAGCCTGGTACGCCGCCGCCTCGGGCGCCCGTCGCCGGGGGTCGTGCCCTCCCCGCCTTTTTTTTTTTGTGTCTTTCCCCCTTTTTTCTCATCTTTTGGTCGCTGCGAAACGCCGGGGCTGGCGCTTGGGGGGGGGTGGGCTGCGAGCCGGGAACGGGCAACGCCGGGAGCTGCGCTTGTGCCGCGGCGACCCCCCGGGAGCACCAGCGGGGTTCTGCTGTCTCAGGGTGGGGGGTTCTCCCCTCTTGGGGGGAGTTCTCCCCTCTTGGGGGGAATTCTTCCATCTTGGGGGGGAATTCTCCCGTCTTGGGGGGAGTTCTCCCATCTTGGGGGGGAATTCTCCCATCTTGGGGGGGAATTCTCCCGTTTTGGGGCGGAGTTCTTCCATCTTGGGAGTATTTCTCCCATCTTGGAGGGAATTCTCCCGTCTCGTGGGGGAATTCTCCCGTCTTGGGGGGAATTCTCCTGTTTTGGGGGGTGAATTCAGCACGGGGGAGCCTGGAAGAAGCGCGTCGCGCCCTGCGCTCACCGCCGTCCCCCTCTCCCCCTTCAGGGCGACGCCGAATTCAACCGGATCATGAGCGTGGTGGATCCCAACAACAGCGGGATCGTCACCTTCCAAGCCTTCATCGACTTCATGTCCCGCGAGACCACCGACACCGACACGGCCGACCAGGTCATCGCCTCCTTCAAGGTCCTGGCCGGGGACAAGGTGAGGAGGCGCCGCCGCGGCGCGGGGTGGGGCGGGGGCGGCCGGGAGCGTGGGTTTGGGGCGCGGGGGCAGGTTCTCATCCCTCCACACCCCACACCCCCCCCCCAGAACTACATCACGGCGGAGGAGCTGCGGCGAGAGCTGCCCCCCGAGCAGGCCGAGTACTGCATCGCCCGCATGGCGCCCTACCAGGGCCCCGACGCCCTCCCCGGCGCCCTCGACTACAAATCCTTCTCCACCGCCCTCTACGGCGAGAGCGACCTCTGAGCCGCCGCACCGGCACCGGCACCGGCACCAAGCGCTGGCGCTTCCCGGCAGGACCCAAACCCTCGCGGGGGGCAGGGAAGGGGGGGTGATTTTTTTCAGGTGGGTTTTGGGGGTTTGTTGGGCGTTTCCTTCTCTCTCTCTCTCTCTCTCTCTCTCTCTCCTCTTTCCACACTCGCGCACGCAGCGGCTCGCCCGCCTCCGGGCCGCGGGGGTCTCTCCTCCCCACCGCGGGGTGGGGGGGGGGGGGGTGGTCACCGAAAATGCCGCCCCCGCGGTTACGGCGTCTGACACCCACCACCGACCTATGCAACCGTTTGGGTTTTGGGGTATTTTTTCACGATTTTTGGGAGGGGTCCTCACCTTTTAGTCACTTCGGGTTTCTCGGCGGGGCGGGGGGGGTTGCGGGGAGCCCCGGCCCCCGCCAGCTCTGGCTCAGATTATTTTTTTTAAGATAAACCCCTTCTATTTTTTCAACCGACGCCCCCCCCCCCCCCACCCCCCCCCGCCTCTGCCCCCCGCCCCCCCCCCCCCCCTCCCCGGGGCAGCCTAAAGCCCAACCGAGGGTCTTGGTGGAGCCAGCGCCGGCTCGGGGAGCAGCGGGGAGGGGGGGGCCCCGGCGCCTCCCCCCGCCCTTGGAGCAGGATTTTCTGAGGACCAAAAAAAAAAAAAAAAAAAAAAAAAATTAAAAGAAAAAAAAAAAAAGCCTGATCTTTTAAAATTTAAATGAAAGCCAGAAGGTTCCTATTTACTGTATTAACGGACGGATTTATTATATAAATATATATTCACCTACCAGCGCATATATTACCGGTTTTCTTTGTCATGTAATTAAAATATTGCTGATAACTGTTAACGACGCAGCCTGGACCCTTCCTCACCGCTGTCGTCCCGGGCTGGGGGAACCCCCTATGGCCGTCCCCCGCCCCCCCCCCACCACGGCCGGGACCCCTCCCCACAACCAGGCCCCCCCCCCCCCCTTCCTGGCTTCACACCCCCCCCCCCCCACTCGGTCTGTCCGGGGGATCCCGGGGCAATAAACGTGTCAAGATTTTTAAGGGCGACGAGATTCATCTGTCTCCTTCGAGGCGGGGGCGGGGGGGGGGAGGTGGGGGGCATGAAGTGGAGGGGAGTCCAGCCCCCAAATGGCAGGAATTTGGCTCAAAAAAACGTTGGGCAGCGGTTTCGGTGCTGAGTCGGGGGCTTTTGGGGCAGATTATGGCTGAAATGGAGCAAGAAGCTCCAGCCGGGGGGGGGCGGGTGGGGGGGGTGGGGCTGGGGCTGCTGCCAGGTCCTGGCTCTGCCCCATAACGGCTGGGGGGGGGGGGGACACAGCTCCTGGTCACTCATGTGGGGGGGGACACAGGCCCGTGGGCTGGGGACAAGGCACAGGGATGAGCTTTGTCGGAGGCGGCGCTGGGTGGGGAGGGGTGGGGGGGGCACCGTGGGGCGGCCCGTGGGGGTCAGAAGTGGGCGACGTCGCCCTCGCTCTCCAGCGTGGCGAGGTGGGGGCCCGGGACCCTCCCCAGACCCATGGCAGCCCCCCAAGTCCCGTCCCTCCCCAGGGACAGCGAGGCAGGAGCGGGCACACGGGGACAGGGGGGTTTATTGGGGGGGGGGGGGGAATACAGGGATGGGGGGTTTATTGGGGGGGGACACAGGGACAGGGGGGTTTGCCGGGGGGGGGGGGCAGGGGTGCCCTAGAGCCGGGAGAAGGGGACGTCCTCGGGGCCCTTCTTCTCCAGGGCCGCCTGCACCGACCTGGGGATGTCCTCGGTCTGCAGCATGCTCATGTTCCAGGTGGCCTGGGGACGGGGACAGCGCGGGGACAGGGCTGGCAGCGGGGCGGGGGCGGGGATGGGTCGACCTCGGGAGGGGGACAGGGATGGGGACGGGGCACCCTCGGGATGGGGACAGGATGCCCTTGGGGACAAGGATGGGGACAGAACACTCTTGGAGACAGCGCTGGGACAGCCTCAGGGATGGGGACGGGTCACTCTTGGGGACAGGGATGGGGACACACCTGGGATGGGGACAGGACGCCCTTGGGGACAGGGACAGGATGTCCTTGGGGAGGGGGACAAGAAACTCCCAGGATGGGGACAGGATGCCCTTGGGGACAAGGATGGGGACAGGGATGAGGACAA